>NC_084566.2:3406624-3419124 GCF_033978685.3 Nerophis lumbriciformis
TTATTCAAGAAAATGTTTTTAATTTATTTTATTTTATTAATTAAAAAAAAAAAGACCTTATCTTCACCATACCTTGTTGTCCAAATTAGGCATAATAATGTGTTAATTCCACAACTGTATATATCAGTATCGGTTGATATCGGTATCGGTTGATATCGGTATCGGTAATTAAAGAGTTGGATTATATCGGAATATCGGATATCGGCAAAAAGCCATTATCAGACATCCCTAATATTCAGTAATTATATCTAACCTGCTAACAGTTTACAACCTTGTCATCCGATATGATTGTTATTAATTTAATGCATAATCCTTAGCCTTAGATTGGGCTGATTAGGAAAATAAGTACATACCAAATATGCATAAGAAGGGACTCACAATTAACTTTATATATATATATATATATATATATATATATATATATATATATATATATATATATATATATATATATATATATATATATATATATATATATATATATATATATATATATATACAGGTAAAAGCCAGTAAATTAGAATATTTTGAAAAACTTGATTTATTTCAGTAATTGCATTCAAAAGGTGTAACTTGTACATTATATTTATTCATTGTACACAGACTGATGCATTCAAATGTTTATTTCATTTAATTTTGATGATTTGAAGTGGCAACAAATGAAAATCCAAAATTCCGTGTATCACAAAATTAGAATATTACTTAAGGCTAATACAAAAAAGGGATTTTTAGAAATGTTGGCCAACTGAAAAGTATGAAAATGAAAAATATGAGCATGTACAATACTCAATACTTGGTTGGAGCTCCTTTTGCCTCAATTACTGCGTTAATGCGGTGTGGCATGGAGTCAATGAGTTTCTGGCACTGCTCAGGTGTTATGAGAGCCCAGGTTGCTCTGATAGTGGCCTTCAACTCTTCTGCGTTTTTGGGTCTGGCATTCTGCATCTTCCTTTTCACAATACCCCACAGATTTTCAATGGGGCTAAGGTCAGGGGAGTTGGCGGGCCAATTTAGAACAGAAATACCATGGTCCGTAAACCAGGCACGGGTAGATTTTGCGCTGTGTGCAGGCGCCAAGTCCTGTTGGAACTTGAAATCTCCATCTCCATAGAGCAGGTCAGCAGCAGGAAGCATGAAGTGCTCTAAAACTTGCTGGTAGACGGCTGCGTTGACCCTGGATCTCAGGAAACAGAGTGGACCGACACCAGCAGATGACATGGCACCCCAAACCATCACTGATGGTGGAAACTTTACACTAGACTTCAGGCAACGTGGATCCTGTGCCTCTCCTGTCTTCCTCCAGACTCTGGGACCTCGATTTCCAAAGGAAATGCAAAATTTGCATGGTTGGGTGATGGTTTGGGGTGCCATGTCATCTGCTGGTGTCGGTCCACTCTGTTTCCTGAGATCCAGGGTCAACGCAGCCGTCTACCAGCAAGTTTTAGAGCACTTCATGCTTCCTGCTGCTGACCTGCTCTATGGAGATGGAGATTTCAAGTTCCAACAGGACTTGGCGCCTGCACACAGCGCAAAATCTACCCGTGCCTGGTTTACGGACCATGGTATTTCTGTTCTAAATTGGCCCGCCAACTCCCCTGACCTTAGCCCCATAGAAAATCTGTGGGGTATTGTGAAAAGGAAGATGCAGAATGCCAGACCCAAAAACGCAGAAGAGTTGAAGGCCACTATCAGAGCAACCTGGGCTCTCATAACACCTGAGCAGTGCCAGAAACTCATCGACTCCATGCCACGCCGCATTAACGCAGTAATTGAGGCAAAAGGAGCTCCAACCAAGTATTGAGTATTGTACATGCTCATATTTTTCATTTTCATACTTTTCAGTTGGCCAACATTTCTAAAAATCCCTTTTTTGTATTAGCCTTAAGTAATATTCTAATTTTGTGACACACGGAATTTTGGATTTTCATTTGTTGCCACTTCAAATCATCAAAATTAAATGAAATAAACATTTGAATGCATCAGTCTGTGTGCAATGAATAAATATAATGTACAAGTTACACCTTTTGAATGCAATTACTGAAATAAATCAAGTTTTTCAAAATATTCTAATTTACTGGCTTTTACCTGTATATATATATACATTTTCATACAATTATATTGTGCTAAAATAAATAAAGTAAATTAATAATGAATATGTTTCTTAACTAAGCTGTCAATAAACATTTAATTGCAAATGAAAATATCTTTTCACCACATAAGTCATAATTTTTGCGCTTAAGAAACTTCTCTACGACTGTAGCTCCAGACTTCTTCTGTTTGATATTGTCATTACCTGTACTGCAACAAGTAGTGGAAAAGTGTATTGCAACTGAGTACCGCTGCAGCCCATACCGACCACAGCTGAGAAAAGAAATATTTTTGGCCGCCCTTTAGGGGCTGCTTGCCCTATGGCCCTATGGTTAAGAAACAATGGTATAAATATTACATTAATAATTAAATACGATAGTGATGATAATAATAGTAATAATATTAACAATACATAAAATAGAAGCACAGCCAGTCAAGAACAGACCCAACGAAGCAATCAAGAGAATAAAGAGAACACAAATTGAGAACCTAAGAAGAGTTTAAAATGATCAGTCAAATACTACATAGTCTTGTGAGAAATAAATCTTGTTTAGATACATTTGAAAAATTAATAAATATGCAAAAAGAAAATATATATTAAAACGATTATTTTATTTTTCAATTATGATTGAAAATAATTACCGGTACATTTTATTTAAAAACATTAACAGTTACATTTCTAAAGAGCTGTCTGAGGTTTATTCTTGCTGTTTTAGATTATGCAAAAATTGATATACTTAAAAATATTCTAATGAATAAAAAAGTAGAAATAAACAATATTAATTGAACGATTCAATAACCTTACGGTGTTCCCTACATCTGCCAACCCACTCTCAATGTTTCTCCTTTTTCCCCAGCTGGAGACTTTTGAGTTGTTCCTTGCCTGGATGTGGGATTAGATCTGTGGATGTCGTTGTTTAGGGCGATATATAAAAAATAGATAATAAATAAAAATCTATGCAATTGCATACAGTAGATATATTTTTTCTGTCAAAATGGAAAAAAAGGAATACATTTCGTAACTAGATGAGGCAATTCCTGAAGGAATTGCGTGTGAAGGCTCCAATGCTGAAGTTCAACTGAAATGCTGACAAAATGTAGTATGAATGTAAGAATAGTTTGAATGTTGGAATGGTTTGAATGTTGAAGAGTTTGAATTTCCAGGAAAACCGGGATTTGGTTTGGAACTTGGGAAAATGTTAGTTGGATGAGTTGAATGTGTTGATGTTGGAATGGTTTGAATAGGTTGAAAAATGCACAAATTGTGGAAGTTTAAAAAATAGACAATTCATTTTGATTGGAGAAAATGTCCCTGAAAGCTGGGAGTTCTTGGAAATCTGGGATTTTTTTTAAATTGTGAAAAAGAGCACACAATTTTGAATAGGCTGAATATTTCGGAGTTGGAACGGTTTGAATTGGATGAAAAATGTGGGAATTGTGGGACTTTGAAAAATGTCCCATTCTTTTCAATGAACATTTTTTGGAAATTTGGGAATTTCGGGAAAAGCGGGATTTTTTTGGGAAAATGGTAAAAGACTTGAATGTTCTGAATGAGTTGAAATGGTTGGTGTTGGAATTTTTCAAATCGGTCGAGATATGTTGAAGTAATAACATTTTTAATTGAGAAATGGTATTAAGGAATTCCAGGAATTTAGGGAAATCTGGAAAAAAAAATTTGTTGAAGGAGAGCACACAATTTTGAATTGGATGAAAAATGTGGGAATTGTGGAACTTTGAAAAATGTCCCATTCTTTTCAATGGACATTTTATGGAAATTTGGGAATTTCGAGAAAAGCGGGATTTTTTTGGAAAATGGTAAAAGACTTGAATTTTCTGAATGAGTTGAAATGGTTGGTGTTGGAATTTTTCAAATCGGTCGAGACATGTTGAAGTAGTAACATCTTTAATTGAGAAATTGTATTAACGAATTCCAGGAATTTAGGGAAATCTGGAAAAAAAATTAAATTGTTGAAGGAGAGCACACAATTTTGAATAGGCTGAATATTTCGGAGTTGGAACGGTTTGAATCGGATGAAAAATGTGGGAATTGTGGGACTTTGAAAAATGTCCCATTCTTTTCAATGGACATTTTATGGAAATTTGGGAATTTCGGGAAAAGCGGGATTTTTTTGGGGAAAATGGTAAAAGACTTGAATGTTCTGAATGAGTTGAAATGGTCAGTGTTGGAATTTTTCAAATCGGTCAAGAAATGTTGAAGTAGTAACATTTTTAATTGAGAAATGGTATTAAGGAATTCCAGGAATTTTGGGAAATCTGGAAAAAAAACATTTTTTGAAAAAGAGCACACAATTTTGAATTGGATGACAAATGTGGGAATTGTGGAACTTTGAAAAATGTCCCATTCTTTTCAATGGACATTTTATGGAAATTTGGGAATTTCGGGAAAAGCGGGATTTTTTTGAAAAATGGTAAAAGACTTAAATTTTTTGAATGAGTTGAAATGGTTGGTGTTGGAATTTTTCAAATCGGTCGAGAAATGTTGAAGTAGTAACATTTTTAATTGAGAAATTGTATTAAGGAATTCCAGGAATTTAGGGAAATCTGGAAAAAAAATTCAATTGTTGAAAGAGAGCACACAATTTTGAATAGGCTGAATATTTTGGAGTTGGAACGGTTTGAATCGGATGAAAAATGTGGGACTATTGGGACTTTGAAAAATGTCCCATTCTTTTCAATGGACATTTTATGGAAATTTGGGAATTTCGGGAAAAGCAGGATTTTTTTGAAAAATGGTAAAAGACTTGAATTTTCTGAATGAGTTGAAATGGTTAGTGTTGGAATTTTTCAAATCGGTCGAGAAATGTTGAAGTAGTAACATTTTTAATTGAGAAATTGTATTAAGGAATTCCAGGAATTTAGGGAAATCTGGAAAAAAAATTAAATTGTTGAAGGAGAGCACACCATTTTGAATAGGCTGAATATTTCGGAGTTGGAACGGTTTGAATCGGATGAAAAATGTGGGAATTGTGGGACTTTGAAAAATGGCCCATTCTTTTCAATGGATATTTTATGGAAATTTGGGAATTTCGGGAAAAGCAGGATTTTATTGGAAAATGGTAAAAGACTTAAATGTTCTGAATGAGTTGAAATCGTTGGTGTTGAAATTTTTCAAATCGGTCGAGAAATGTTGAAGTAGTAACATTTTGAAATGAAAAATTGTATTAAGGAATTCCAGGACTTTCGGGAAATCTGGATTTTTTTTTTTAAATTGTTGAAGAAGAGCACCCAATTTTAAACAGGCTGAATATTTCAGAGTTGGAACGGTTTGAATCGGATGAAAAATGTGGGAATTGTGGAACTTTGAAAAATGTCCCATTTGGGAATTTGATGGAAATTTGGGAATTTCAGGAAAAGCGGGATTTTTTTGGAAAATGTTAAAAGACTTGAATGTTCTGAAAGCATTGAAATGGTTGGTGTTGGAATTTTTCAAATCGGTCGAGAAATGTTGTAGTAGTGAAGTGAAGTGAATTATATTTATATAGCGCTTTTCTGTAGTGACTCAAAGCGCTTTTACATAGTGAAACCCAATATCTAAGTTACATATAAACCAGTGTGGGTGGCACTGGGAGCAGGTGGGTCAAGTGTCTTGCCCAAGGACACAACGGTAGTGACTAGGATGGCGGAAGTGGGGATCGAACCTGCAACCCTCAAGTTGCTGGCACGGCCGCTCTACCAACCGAGCTATACCGTATAGTAACATTTTTAATTGAGAAAAGGTATTAAGGAATTTCAGGAAAATCGGGAATTTTTCCAGTTTCAAAATACAACCAAATTTTTTGTCCTGATTAAGAGAAATGTTTGGACGGTGGAACGGTTGAAGTGGGTTGAAAAATGTGGGAGGAGTAGTCGACAGAAAAAAGGTTAAAAAAGGGTTTGAAAAAAAGGGGGTTCTGGGAATTCCTGGAATTTTTTTGAAATTGAAAAAATTATAGTTTAAATGTCCAGGATGAGTGGAATATGTTGAATGTGAAATGGTTTCAATCGGTTGAAAAATGTGGAAATGGTGGAAGTTTGAAAAATGGCCAATTCATTTTGAATGGGAAAAAATGTCCTGGAAATTCTGGGAAATCTGGGAATTTTTGGAATTTGTCGAGGGAAAGCCCGCGATTCCCGAATAGACTAAACAGTTTGAAGTTGAAACCATTTGAATCGGGTAAAAAATATGGAAGGCAAAGCGCGCCAAAATCTGGAGAAGTTTGGAACATTCACACAATGATAGATGAAGTGCTTTATTGACACATTATTTCCAGGCTAACGGGGGCCATATAAAATGATGAGGTAAGCCAGACCTGGCCCCCAGGCCTTGAGTTTGACACCTGTGTTGTCGGGTGTAGGCTAACTTTTTAGAATTTTGTAACACTTAAATCAAACTGCATCACAAGTCTACAGAAGTAGTGCACACCACAAAAGTGGAGTGTGATCATTGGTGCGTCTCTTCCTTTCATATATTTTCTGTTGACAGCATTACTGCTACAGGTGCAAATAAAGCAACTGAAGTTTTCACCTCTTCGGTTTAATCAGCAGCAAACTCCAGCTGCTTCTGAGGCCCTTTCCTAATAAACCTGTTGAATACTTCACCCCAAAATCTCCACTAACGCAAGCTGTCGCGTCCTTCTTATGAGCCGAGTAATCTTGCAAATGTCTTGTTTTAAGAATAATTCCGCACTACACCCAATTTCCGCCCCGGCGAGTAACCAGCTATCATTCTATTAAGATTCTTGTCGGAGTCTGCAGCCAAACTGTGAGCGGCTATGAAGTATTTTCAGCTCCCCAGAGCTTGAGCTCCAGCGTAAAATTTGATTTGGGTGTTTAAGTAAGGAGGGCGAGGCCTCCTTTTGTGTGTTTAGTATCCTCTTCTGCTGCTTGTCGTGGAGAATGTGTGGGAACAAATTCGCGACAGTGCGCCTCGCGATAGGTTTGAGGGGTGGCCACGTTCCGAGGGAGAGTTTGGCGCCCATGCGAGGCTTGGCGGGCGTCTTCAGGTGGCACCGACCTCCTCTCCATGTCAACCACCCTCTTGGCTGCACCATCCCCCCCAAAAGCCAATGCCCCTGAGGCAGTGGAAGGAGGGGATGAAGGGGCGCTCCCCTGCTGTGCCCCTCTGCAGCCCTTCATGGACCCCTTTGTGGCCCACCCCTCCCTTCCACCCTTCATTCCCCCACTGCAGTCCCCCTCCCTCCCACTCTCTCCCCTGCTGGGCAGGTGACAGGCCCCTGAATGCGGGCCCCGGCGTCCCTGATGGCTCCTACAGATGGACCGTGGTAATCGGTCCAATAGAGCCCTGCCACAGGCTTTTCCCTGCTAAGATACAAAGGCTTGGCCGCAGCACTTCCACAGAAAAAAAACCCCAGAAAGCGAGAGAGGAAGAGTACAGAGGATGACAAAAGCAACACTGTCATCCGCCATTAAGGGAGAGCCTTTGACGGAGTGTTTTCTCTAGTTTCTAATAATAAAAACAAGGAACAAGGGGGGTGAAGGAGGAAAGATCCACCCCCACTTTGCAGTCAACATGAGTTACCGTGCCAATGGGGAACTTTATGAGCGACCATTCCCTCCCTTAGAATTCGTTCGGTGCCATTTTTGTTTGCCGCTAATCACGGAATGTTGCAAATCCCCGCCAAAGCAATGTTTGAAGAGTATCAAGTGATGTTTTCATAGCAGCAACCACACATTCAAGCCTGCAGCCTGTGAGAGCGCTCATGCCAGCGTGGCACTCCTTTGTACAAATGTAATAAAGACCTCCTCTCAGCATCAGAATCTTCTACGCTGGCAAGTCGGAGCGCCGCCGGCTTCCCAGGGCCCAAATCCGTGTAATGCCTGGTCAGACGCACACTAGCAACCGGCGCAAACATTTCCTGCTTGGCTGCAGAGGCTCCAGAGGCAAGGGGAGATCCCTGCTACTACTCCCCCCTTCCTCTATGTCTGACTTGGCACTTTTTAATTAAAGCTTTAAATCTGGAGAGTGGGGGAGACAGACCAGCCTCTGTCCTGGTGCTCGCTCTAACCTCTCGCTTTTCCAATCTCGAAAAGGTGCAATGAACCCTCCTCGTGGATTCTTTCTCTCTGGAGTCCATCTGTGTTCTTTGAGCGAAAGCCTGGATAGAGCGAGACGTAGCAGATGCATGTTTGTGACTGAGAAAGCGAAGGGGGACTGCTTACGTGTAATTGGGGACAATAGCGGGCTGTCACGCTAGTTTGCGGCGCCTAATCATTATTTAATAGACGGGCAACCTCCCCCCCCAACGCAGCAATAGTCCTCGTCTTCCACTCACAGGCCTTCATTGATTCCAGTCTTCTGCCGAATTAGACCCCAAAAGCCGTCCCTTCGGCATCCACTCTGCCCTCAGCAGAACAAACAGATTAAGGAGCACCTGCAAAAGAGCCGAGCGCCCTTAACTCTGGGACCCTATCGGCTATGGCGCACAGCATGGCTAAGACCGGGCGAGACACAGTGTCCCGGGGAATGGAAGCCCCCGGAGAGATCTAGTCCATTTTAATCCGTGTTCAAGCAGCCTCTGGCTTTTGATCCCTTCAGGAACCACAGAGGAGTTTAAAAGAAGCAGGAGAAGACAATTTCAAGTGGCTCCGTACCATGTGTTGCATTCACTGACACCCTTTGTCTCCGAGCACGCTATTGTGCGGCAGCTTAGCCAGCCACCCAAAGTAACACTTTATTTGTTTTCCAGCCAGTCACTCCGACGAGGGCTCCGACGTGGACTCCGAGCCGGGGTTGCCGCTGAAGAGGAAGCAGCGGCGTAGTCGCACCACCTTCACGGCAGAGCAGCTGGAGGAGCTGGAGCGGGCCTTCGAGCGCACGCATTATCCCGACATCTACACCAGGGAGGAGCTGGCCCAGAGGGCTAAACTCACCGAGGCGCGCGTTCAGGTTGGCATCTTGACTGTCAGGCGACGAGTGGCTCTCGTCATGGATCATGCGGGTGTTAAACGGTCGCCCCACATTCCGTACGGCGCTACTAGACATGTGTTCAATCCCCGCAACCCTCGACCCCGCGCTCACCCCCACTGACTTCAGACATACACTGCACCCACTGTGTGTGAGGACAGCTTGCTATTTTAGTCAGGGGCGATGTAAAGATCCCCAAAATACATCACGCCTGGTTCAGATGGTGTGCTGATACAGGCTTTAACAGCTGGAACAGCCCTCTGGCTTTATATGAACCTACTGACTGGCCGCGTTACACAAAGATGTCTGTGGTTTCACTACACGCTCCGCATGTTAAGATCTCTATCAGTTCAGCTGCCTGTAATGACACAGAAGGGTCTTTACACAGCGCTGCAAAAGTCCACTTTTTTTCCCAGGCCAGGTCATCAGATATGTAAACATAGTGAGATTGTTTCTTCTACTCTCAGGTGTGGTTCAGCAACAGAAGAGCCCGGTGGAGGAAGCAAGCGGGGGCCAATCAGCTGATGGCGTTTAACCACCTCATCCCAGGCGGTTTCCCTCCGTCGGCCATGTCGGGCCTGCAACCTTATCAGCTGTCCGACAGCCCCTACCCTCCATCATCTATAGCTCAGGGTGGGCATGCATGATAACACGCTCCGCAGACACCTTATTAGGTACACCTGCATCAGATTCAATACAAGAGCTGTGGTACAAAAACACACAGTAACTGCTGCACACAGATGAGTGAAAATGTGTCAAAACTGTGTTGCCTGTGCTAGTATTTTTCTGACAAATTAAACCCCAAAGTTTGTCTTTCTCTTCGTCACACAAAAAACACCCACTATAACTTTCAACCGAATCGCCACAAAACTTGTTACACACCTTGTGGGGACTGACAAGTTTGAGCAAGACTGGATTCAAAAACCGCAGCTAACTGTCCATAGGTCAATGACCATTAGTCAAAGGACGATAAAACTTTGAGGATATCTGTACTACATGTATGCTATGGGGTATTTTTTTCAACACAACCTTTAGTGCCCGCCACAAAAGTGAGTTACGGTTATCCTAGTCGGATGTCATAGGTCTGACTTTTCTACTACAAATCGCCACCTTGGCATAAACATTTAGGGTAATCACTTGAGCAGTTTTGTTTGTGTAATCCTACCAACTAACCAAGAAACATCAGTTATTAGTTAAACCCAACGCTAAATCATGATTCATTTTGATTGACAGACTTGTATTATTATTGGAGTTTGCAGTAGACTGCTATTTGTCACCCTCATTAAAAGGTATTTCAAATATTACCGTATTTTTCGGACTATAAGTCGCAGTTTTTTTCATAGTTTGGCCAGGGGTGCAACTTATGCTCAGAGTGACTTATGTGTGAAATTATTAACACATTAGCGTAAAATATCAAATAATATTATTTAGCTCATTCACGTAAGAGACTAGACGTATAAGATTTCAGGGGATTTAGCGATTAGGAGTGACAGATTGTTTGGTAAACGTATAGCATGTTCTATATGTTATAGTTATTTGAATGACTCTTACCATAATATGTTACGTTAACATTCCAGGCACGTTCTCAGGTGGTTATTTATGCCTCATATAACGTACACTTATTCAGCCTGTTGTTCACTATTCTTTATTTATTTTAAATTGCCTTTCAAATGTCTATTCTTGGTGTTGGCTTTTATCAAATACATTTCCCCAAAAAATGCGACTTATACTCCAGTGCGACTTATATAATAAATGTGCGACTTATATATGTTTTTTTATTCTTTATTATGCATTTTCGGCAGGTGCGACTTATACTCCGGTGCGACTTATACTCCGAAAAATACTGTAGTGCTGTCAGACAATTACATTTTTTAACCTGATTAATCACACCATTTTATTAATTGATTGAGTGCATAATTCATATCAACTTTGAAAAAAAGACCCTAATATTTGGACACAAATGCAAATTAATTATCAGAATGTCGTGTAGAATTTTTTTATTTTTATGTTTCACTTGAATGTACTTGCTCAAACTTGCTAACGGTTTTATTGAAAGATTTTCAAATTGAATTTGACAGAGCGCACAAAATTTGAAGTCTTATCACGCATCTTTGTACCGAGGTCCGCGTTGACCTGATCACTGTGAAAATCTGCTCCAACGATCAGGTAACCATCAACGATTAAAGAAAAGTAGCATGTGTGGTCAAAAGAAAATGCGCGATGACTAATGTGATAGTATTTTGTGATTAATTGCATGAGTTAAAGCGTTATCTTTGCAAAGAAACCTTACAGCTCTTCTCAGGGCGTTCAATTGTTCGCAACTGGACTGCTTGGTTTGTCTTGGAAGACGTTTCGCCGCTCATCCAAGTAGGTTTCATCAGTTCGTGCTCTGAGACTTAAATTGGTCAGTTTTAGTCCAAACGGTTGGTGCCAAAACCCCAAATTTTTATTCTCCAAAAACCAGAGTATACTCCAGACCAGAATGCCATTTGTGACATTTGTTTACAACTGAAAGGAATACTTACGTGGAAGATTCAGACTACTTTGGACTGGTAGTAGTCGATCCACAGCGATGGTTCTGCCACACAATACTTCAATGCTAACGAGGAGAGTATACACTTCAATGAATGTCGTTGGCGTTGACAGTTAGGATTGCTTGTTTGCATTAAAACAGTGGTTTTTCTCACTACCATAGGGCGAAACCATCCTTGTCCAGGCACACCCTCCTGGTGTTAGAGTATAAATATTTGGAGTTTTGGCACCAACCGTTAGACTAGATCTGACCAATTTAAGTCTAAGACTTGATCTGACCAATCTAAGTCTTAGACTAGATCTGACCAATCTAAGTCTAAGACTAGATCTGACCAATCTAAGTCTAAGACTTGAGCTGACCAATCTAAGTCTTAGACTAGATTTGACCAATCTAAGTCTAAGACTTGAGCTGACCAATCTAAGTCTTAGACTAGAGCTGACCAATCTAAGTCTAAGACTAGATCTGACCAATTTAAGTCAAAGACTAGGTCTGACCAATCTAAGTCTATGAGCACAAACTGATGAAACCTACTCAGATGAGCGGCAAAACTTCTTCCAAGACAAACCAAGCAGTCCAGTCGCGGACGATTAAACGCCCTGAGATGACAAGGACCTGGTTTAATGAGAACCTTCATAGGTATTTTACAGCTCTTGTGTCGGATCTCATTGGATTGTGGAGGCGTACCTAATGTTTTATAACATGCGTCTTTACACATAATTTTAATAAGCATGTTTGTAAACAGTTTTCGGTTCTATTGTGAACAGCCGCTGAGCAGCCAAGTACGGTGCACCGGCCGCAGCCTCTACCGCCCACGTCCGTGCACCAGAGCGGCCTCAGTTCATCGTCCGGCTCTCAGGACGGAGGTTCGGCCTACTGCTTGTCCTCCGGGCGTCACGGCTTCTCAGGATACTCGGACGGCTTTGCGGCGCCGACGGGACACTCCAACAGCGTCAA
>NC_084566.2:3424124-3441624 GCF_033978685.3 Nerophis lumbriciformis
TTTACTGTTTGCGAGTTAGCACGATTATGCTAAAAGTTGCAGAAATTATATCCTTTTAAGTGTTACTTATTTTGGCAAAGGAAATGCATTTTTATTGTTGTTTTAGTTTACTGTTTGCTAGTTAGCACGATTACGCTAAAAGTGTTAAACAATTTTGACAAAGATATAGAATTTGAACAGTGAAAATGTCACACAAAAGCCACAATCTAAATACTATAAAGTTGCAGAAATTGTATCTTGTCACGTGTTTTACTATTTTGGCAAAGGAAATGCATTTTTATTTTTGTTTTAGCTTACTGTTTGCTAGTTAGCAAGATTACGCTAAAAGTGTTCAACAATTTTGACAAAGATATATAATTTGAACAGTGAAAATGTCACACAAAAGCCACAATCTAAATACTATAAAGTTGCAAAAATTGTATCTTGTCACGTGTTTTACTATTTTGGCAAAGGAAATGCATTTTTATTTTTGTTTTAGCTTACTGTTTGCTAGTTAGCACGATTATGCTAAAAGTGTTCAACAATTTTGACAAAGATAAAGAATTTGAACAGTGAAAATGTCACACAAAAGCCACAATCTAAATACTATAAAGTTGCAAAAATTGTATCGTGTCACGTGTTTTACTATTTTGGCAAAGGAAATGCATTTCTATTGTTGTTTTAGTTTACTGTTTGCTAGTTAGCACGATTACGCTAAAAGTTGCAGAAATTATATCCTTTCAAGTGTTTTCTATTTTGGCAAAGGAAATGCATTTCTATTGTTGTTTTAGTTTACTGTTTGCTAGTTAGCACGATTACGCTAAAAGTGTTTAACAATTTTGACAAAGATATACAATTTAAACAGTGAAAATGTCACGCAAAAGCCATAATCTAAATACTACAAAGTTGCAGAATTTGTATTTTGTCAAGTGTTTGACTATTTTGGCAAAGGAAATGCATTTTTATTGTTGTTTTAGTTTACTGTTTGCTAGTTAGCATGATTACGCTAAAAGTTGCAGAAATTATATTCTTTCAAGTGTTTTCTATTTTGGCAAAGAAATGCATTTTTATTGTTGTTTTAGTTTACTGTTTGCTAGTTAGCAGGATTACGCTAAAAGTGTTTAACTATTTTGACCAAGATAAATAATTTGAACAGTGAAAATGTCACACAAAAGCCACAATCTAAATACCACAAAGTTGCAGAAAGTGTATCTTGTCAAGTGTTTGACTATTTTGGCAAAGGAAATGCATTTTTATTGTTGTTTTAGTTTACTGTTTGCTAGTTAGCACAATTACGCTAAAAGTTGCAGAAATTATATAATTTCAAATGTTTTCTATTTTGGCAAAGGAAATGCATTTTTATTGTTGTTTTAGTTTACTGTTTGCGAGTTAGCACAATTACGCTAAAAGTGTTGAACAATTTTGACAAAGACATAGAATTTGAACAGTGAAAATGTCACACAAAAGCCACAATCTAAATACCACAAAGTTGCAGAAATTGTATCTTGTCAAGTGTTTGACTATTTTGGCAAAGGAAATGCATTTTTATTGTTGTTTTAGTTTACTGTTTGCGAGTTAGCACGATTATGCTAAAAGTTGCAGAAATTATATCCTTTTAAGTGTTACTTATTTTGGCAAAGGAAATGCATTTTTATTGTTGTTTTAGTTTACTGTTTGCTAGTTAGCACGATTACGCTAAAAGTGTTAAACAATTTTGACAAAGATATATAATTTGAACAGTGAAAATGTCACACAAAAGCCACAATCTAAATACTATAAAGTTGCAGAAATTGTATCTTGTCACGTGTTTTACTATTTTGGCAAAGGAAATGCATTTTTATTTTTGTTTTAGCTTACTGTTTGCTAGTTAGCAAGATTACGCTAAAAGTGTTCAACAATTTTGACAAAGATATATAATTTGAACAGTGAAAATGTCACACAAAAGCCACAATCTAAATACTATAAAGTTGCAAAAATTGTATCTTGTCACGTGTTTTACTATTTTGGCAAAGGAAATGCATTTTTATTTTTGTTTTAGCTTACTGTTTGCTAGTTAGCACGATTATGCTAAAAGTGTTCAACAATTTTGACAAAGATAAAGAATTTGAACAGTGAAAATGTCACACAAAAGCCACAATCTAAATACTATAAAGTTGCAAAAATTGTATCGTGTCACGTGTTTTACTATTTTGGCAAAGGAAATGCATTTCTATTGTTGTTTTAGTTTACTGTTTGCTAGTTAGCACGATTACGCTAAAAGTTGCAGAAATTATATCCTTTCAAGTGTTTTCTATTTTGGCAAAGGAAATGCATTTCTATTGTTGTTTTAGTTTACTGTTTGCTAGTTAGCACGATTACGCTAAAAGTGTTTAACAATTTTGACAAAGATATACAATTTAAACAGTGAAAATGTCACGCAAAAGCCATAATCTAAATACTACAAAGTTGCAGAATTTGTATTTTGTCAAGTGTTTGACTATTTTGGCAAAGGAAATGCATTTTTATTGTTGTTTTAGTTTACTGTTTGCTAGTTAGCATGATTACGCTAAAAGTTGCAGAAATTATATTCTTTCAAGTGTTTTCTATTTTGGCAAAGAAATGCATTTTTATTGTTGTTTTAGTTTACTGTTTGCTAGTTAGCAGGATTACGCTAAAAGTGTTTAACTATTTTGACCAAGATAAATAATTTGAACAGTGAAAATGTCACACAAAAGCCACAATCTAAATACCACAAAGTTGCAGAAAGTGTATCTTGTCAAGTGTTTGACTATTTTGGCAAAGGAAATGCATTTTTATTGTTGTTTTAGTTTACTGTTTGCTAGTTAGCACAATTACGCTAAAAGTTGCAGAAATTATATAATTTCAAATGTTTTCTATTTTGGCAAAGGAAATGCATTTTTATTGTTGTTTTAGTTTACTGTTTGCGAGTTAGCACGATTACGCTAAAAGTTGCAGAAATTATATATTTTTAAGTGTTTCCTATTTTGGCAAAGGAAATGCATTTTTATTGTTGTTTTAGTTTACTGTTTGCGAGTTAGCACAATTACGCTAAAAGTGTTGAACAATTTTGACAAAGACATAGAATTTGAACAGTGAAAATGTCACACAAAAGCCACAATCTAAATACCACAAAGTTGCAGAAATTGTATCTTGTCAAGTGTTTGACTATTTTGGCAAAGGAAATGCATTTTTATTGTTGTTTTAGTTTACTGTTTGCAAGTTAGCACGATTACGCTAAAAGTTGCAGAAATTATATCTTTTTAAGTGTTTCCTATTTTGGCAAAGGAAATGCATTTTTATTGTTGTTTTAGTTTACTGTTTGCGAGTTAGCACGATTATGCTAAAAGTTGCAGAAATTATATCCTTTTAAGTGTTACTTATTTTGCCAAAGGAAATGCATTTTTATTGTTGTTTTAGTTTACTGTTTGCTAGTTAGCACGATTACGCTAAAAGTGTTCAACAATTTTGACAAAGATATATAATTTGAACAGTGAAAATGTCACACAAAAGCCACAATCTAAATACTATAAAGTTGCAGAAATTGTATCTTGTCACGTGTTTTACTATTTTGGCAAAGGAAATGCATTTTTATTTTTGTTTTAGCTTACTGTTTGCTAGTTAGCAAGATTACGCTAAAAGTGTTCAACAATTTTGACAAAGATATAGAATTTGAACATTGAAAATGTCACACAAAAGCCACAATCTAAATACTATAAAGTTGCAGAAATTGTATCGTGTCACGTGTTTTACTATTTTGGCAAAGGAAATGCATTTCTATTGTTGTTTTAGTTTACAGTTTGCTAGTTAGCACGATTACCCTAAAAGTTGCAGAAATTATATCCCTTCAAGTGTTTTCTATTTTGGCAAAGGAAATGCATTTCTATTGTTGTTTTAGTTTACTGTTTGCTAGTTAGCACGATTACGCTAAAAGTGTTTAACAATTTTGACAAAGATATACAATTTAAACAGTGAAAATGTCACGCAAAAGCCATAATCTAAATACTACAAAGTTGCAGAAATTGTATTTTTTACTATTTTGGCAAAGGAAATGCATTTTCATTGTTGTTGTAGTTTACTGTTTGCTAGCTCGCACGATTACGCTAAAAGTGTTCAACAATTTTGACAAAGATATAGAATTTGAACAGTGAAAATGTCACACAAAAGCCACAATCTAAATACTATAAAGTTGCAGAAATTGTATCTTGTCACGTGTTTTACTATTTTGGCAAAGGAAATGCATTTTTATTTTTGTTTTAGCTTACTGTTTGCTAGTTAGCAAGATTACGCTAAAAGTGTTCAACAATTTTGACAAAGATATAGAATTTGAACAGTGAAAATGTCACACAAAAGCCACAATCGAAATACTATAAAGTTGCAGAAATTGTATCTTGTCACGTGTTTTACTATTTTGGCAAAGGAAATGCATTTTTATTTTTGTTTTAGCTTACTGTTTGCTAGTTAGCACGATTATGCTAAAAATGTTCAACAATTTTGACAAAGATAAAGAATTTGAACAGTGAAAATGTCACACAAAAGCCACAATCTAAATACTATAAAGTTGCAGAAATTGTATCGTGTCACGTGTTTTACTATTTTGGCAAAGGAAATGCATTTCTATTGTTGTTTTAGTTTACTGTTTGCTAGTTAGCACGATTACGCTAAAAGTTGCAGAAATTATATCCTTTTAAGTGTTACTTATTTTGCCAAAGGAAATGCATTTTTATTGTTGTTTTAGTTTACTGTTTGCTAGTTAGCACGATTACGCTAAAAGTGTTCAACAATTTTGACAAAGATATATAATTTGAACAGTGAAAATGTCACACAAAAGCCACAATCTAAATACTATAAAGTTGCAGAAATTGTATCTTGTCACGTGTTTTACTATTTTGGCAAAGGAAATGCATTTTTATTTTTGTTTTAGCTTACTGTTTGCTAGTTAGCAAGATTACGCTAAAAGTGTTCAACAATTTTGACAAAGATATAGAATTTGAACATTGAAAATGTCACACAAAAGCCACAATCTAAATACTACAAAGTTGCAGAATTTGTATTTTGTCAAGTGTTTGACTATTTTGGCAAAGGAAATGCATTTTTATTGTTGTTTTAGTTTACTGTTTGCTAGTTAGCACGATTACGCTAAAAGTTGCAGAAATTATATCCTTTCAAGAGTTTTCTATTTTGGCAAAGAAATGCATTTTTATTGTTGTTTTAGTTTACTGTTTGCTAGTTAGCAGGATTACGCTAAAAGTGTTTAACTATTTTGACCAAGATAAATAATTTGAACAGTGAAAATGTCACACAAAAGCCACAATCTAAATACTATAAAGTTGCAGAAATTGTATCGTGTCACGTGTTTTACTATTTTGGCAAAGGAAATGCATTTCTATTGTTGTTTTAGTTTACTGTTTGCTAGTTAGCACGATTACGCTAAAAGTTGCAGAAATTATATCCTTTTAAGTGTTACTTATTTTGCCAAAGGAAATGCATTTTTATTGTTGTTTTAGTTTACTGTTTGCTAGTTAGCACGATTACGCTAAAAGTGTTCAACAATTTTGACAAAGATATATAATTTGAACAGTGAAAATGTCACACAAAAGCCACAATCTAAATACTATAAAGTTGCAGAAATTGTATCTTGTCACGTGTTTTACTATTTTGGCAAAGGAAATGCATTTTTATTTTTGTTTTAGCTTACTGTTTGCTAGTTAGCAAGATTACGCTAAAAGTGTTCAACAATTTTGACAAAGATATAGAATTTGAACATTGAAAATGTCACACAAAAGCCACAATCTAAATACTACAAAGTTGCAGAATTTGTATTTTGTCAAGTGTTTGACTATTTTGGCAAAGGAAATGCATTTTTATTGTTGTTTTAGTTTACTGTTTGCTAGTTAGCACGATTACGCTAAAAGTTGCAGAAATTATATCCTTTCAAGAGTTTTCTATTTTGGCAAAGAAATGCATTTTTATTGTTGTTTTAGTGTACTGTTTGCTAGTTAGCAGGATTACGCTAAAAGTGTTTAACTATTTTGACCAAGATAAATAATTTGAACAGTGAAAATGTCACACAAAAGCCACAATCTAAATACCACAAAGTTGCAGAAAGTGTATCTTGTCAAGTGTTTGACTATTTTGGCAAAGGAAATGCATTTTTATTGTTGTTTTAGTTTACTGTTTGCTAGTTAGCACAATTACGCTAAAAGTTGCAGAAATTATATAATTTCAAATGTTTTCTCTTTTGGCAAAGGAAATGCATTTTTATTGTTGTTTTAGTTTACTGTTTGCGAGTTAGCACGATTACGCTAAAAGTTGCAGAAATGATATCTTTTTAAGTGTTTCCTATTTTGGCAAAGGAAATGCATTTTTATTGTTGTTTTAGTTTACTGTTTGCGAGTTAGCACAATTACGCTAAAAGTCTTGAACAATTTTGACAAAGACATAGAATTTGAACAGTGAAAATGTCACACAAAAGCCACAATCTAAATACCACAAAGTTGCAGAAATTGTATCTTGTCAAGTGTTTGACTATTTTGGCAAAGGAAATGCATTTTTATTGTTGTTTTAGTTTACTGTTTGCAAGTTAGCACGATTACGCTAAAAGTTGCAGAAATTATATCTTTTTAAGTGTTTCCTATTTTGGCAAAGGAAATGCGTTTTTATTGTTGTTTTAGTTTACTGTTTGCGAGTTAGCACGATTATGCTAAAAGTTGCAGAAATTATATCCTTTTAAGTGTTACTTATTTTGCCAAAGGAAATGCATTTTTATTGTTGTTTTAGTTTACTGTTTGCTAGTTAGCACGATTACGCTAAAAGTGTTCAACAATTTTGACAAAGATATATAATTTGAACAGTGAAAATGTCACACAAAAGCCACAATCTAAATACTATAAAGTTGCAGAAATTGTATCTTGTCACGTGTTTTACTATTTTGGCAAAGGAAATGCATTTTTATTTTTGTTTTAGCTTACTGTTTGCTAGTTAGCAAGATTACGCTAAAAGTGTTCAACAATTTTGACAAAGATATAGAATTTGAACATTGAAAATGTCACACAAAAGCCACAATCTAAATACTATAAAGTTGCAGAAATTGTATCGTGTCACGTGTTTTACTATTTTGGCAAAGGAAATGCATTTCTATTGTTGTTTTAGTTTACTGTTTGCTAGTTAGCACGATTACGCTAAAAGTTGCAGAAATTATATCCTTTCAAGTGTTTTCTATTTTGGCAAAGGAAATGCATTTCTATTGTTGTTTTAGTTTACTGTTTGCTAGTTAGCACGATTACGCTAAAAGTGTTTAACAATTTTGACAAAGATATACAATTTAAACAGTGAAAATGTCACGGAAAAGCCATAATCTAAATACTACAAAGTTGCAGAAATTGTATTTTTTACTATTTTGGCAAAGGAAATGCATTTTCATTGTTGTTGTAGTTTACTGTTTGCTAGCTCGCACGATTACGCTAAAAGTGTTTAACAATTTTGATAAAGATGTCACACCAAAAACTACAAATCCTAATGTAACTCGCAAAACCTCAGTTCGGTATAAGCATGTTAAAGCATGTGATTATTCACAAAAATAAATATTGCATTAATCATGTATCAACGCAGCTGAATCATCCATCGTTTTTGGTGACTTTATTTACTCTGGACTTAGACGTTGAGTCTGCGACATATATGGCGGACAATAACTGATACAGTCTGCTTTGCCAGTCCAAAAGCATTCGCTGTTTTCCGTAGTTTTCCCTCGACGGCCAGGTAATACAAAGCTTTCTTATCACATCCACGGGAGCCCGCATTCTCGTTGTCTCTCCTCCGACAAATGGACAAAGTTTTTCGGTAAGTAGATTCACAGCTGACCTGGACATTGGAAAGTTCTCTTGCCGTCTGAGAAGTGTTGTATCCCAAATAGCTGCAATCGCTTTCTCTTAAGGTATTCATGTGTGATTTCCACAAGCGTCTGTACATGTAGAGGAAGGAAAAACACGGGCATGTCTGGATGACTCGCCTCCATATTTCCAGTGGTTAACTCCGAATTACGAAACTGCTTAATTATGAAGCTGGCTGTGGCGCGTTCTTTCTGGCGTCACTTCCTCTCCGAACTCAGTTTGTAAATGATCAATGAGTCCATACAAAGCTAAGTGCCGGAGATTCAAGAAATACATGGCACACTTAGCCGTGTAAAAAATTGTCCGAAAAGGGGGACCTTAAACGCTGGTTTAGTGTGGCTGAAACGGGGCTTAGGCTAAATAATTATTCGTTTAAGGGGTTATCCGGCTTAGAGTAGACATGGCCTTAGCCACCTTCCACTGTAGCTTCATTCTCATCAGCAAGTAAACATATTTACCTGTATTAATAGACAGGTGACTTGCCAGTAATATCCACCAACAAAAGCATTACAACTCTTTGACTCTGCATGAGGTTAGCGTTTGACAATGAACAGTAATCCTTGATGTATTTTTCTTCTAACCACACAATTTCCCTCTCCCACAGGTGATGGGTCTTTTGAACCCAGGAGGAGTGCCTCATCAGCCCCAGAGTGACTTCGCTCTCTCCCCTTTAACCGGAGGCTTGGAGCCTAACGGCGGCATGGCCACCAGCTGTCACGGTTCCCAGCGACTGGAGGCTTTACCGGGTCTGACCAGCATGCCCGCCCTGCCCAGCACGCAGTCTTACTGCCCGCCCTCCTACACCTCGCAAGCCTACGCTGTAGACCACCATCCGCCGTACCAGTATGGACAATACACCCAGAGCAAGGTAGGCATTCACAGATATATTAAATAATAAGACTGCATGTCAGCCATGTGTTATAAGGGTGAGACAGGCTATTATTATCAGTATTATCATTACATGTTGCCTTTTTTTAAAACGTATTATTTATTTTCAGCGGTAATTATGGGAACAATTTGACTATACAGTATATGATCTAGCCCAGTGATTCTCAAAGTGGTACACCAAAGAATCACTTAACTGAGGCTTTATTTTCCTATACAACGTATTTTTCGGACCATAGGGCACACCGAATTATAACATACTTGCCAACCCTCCCGGATTTTCCGGGAGACTCCCGAAATTCAGCGCCTCTCCCGAAAACCTCCCGGGACAAATTTTCTCCCGAAAATCTCCCGAAATTCAGGCACACAATATAAACAGCGTACCTGCCCAATGACGTTATAACTGTAGAATGATGGAGGGCGAGTTCTTGGTTTCTTATGTGGGTTTATTGTTAGGCAGTTTCATTAACGTCCTCCCAGCGCGGTAACAACACACAACAGCAGCAGTCACGATTTTGTCTACTGTAAAGCAGTTCGTCTGCCGTAAACAGCAATGTTGTGACACTCTTAAACAGGACAATACTGCCATCTAGTGCATTTGATGAAAGCACTTTTTGCGTGCCACACAGCAATGCATCATCAGAGAGGCCGTTCAGCATGGTTAGAAAAATAGTGACAAATAGAACAAGGATGGACAATTCAACCCTTAACTCAACAATGAGTAGATGAGTGTTATGTGTGTTTATATGTGTAAATAAATGAACACTGAAATTCAAGTATTTCTTTTAGTTATATATATATATATATATATATATATATATATATATATATATATATATATATATATATATGAAATACTTGACTTGGTGAATCCTAGCTGTAAATATACTCCTTCCCTCTTAACCACGCCCCAACCACGCCCCAACCACGCCCCTCCCCCAACCACAACCCCTTCCCGCCCCCCACCTCCCGAAATTGGAGGTCTCAAGGTTGGCAAGTATGGATTATAAGGCGCACTGCCAATGAGCGGGTCTATTCAGGTCTTTTTTTTATACAATTATAAGGCGCATTGAAGAAGTCATATTATGATTTTTTTCTAAATGTAAAAGACTTCCTTGTGGTCTACATAACATGTAATGGTGGTTCTTTGGTCAAAATGTTGCATAGATGATGTTTTACAGATCATCTTCAAGTCGCTTTCTGACAGTCGCTTCAGGATGCGCCGTTTTGTGGGCGGTTTTATTTACGTGCCTCCACTTCGACAGCTTCTTCTCCCCGTCATCTTTGTTGTAGCGGTGTAGCGTGCAAGGACGGGAGTGGAAGAAGTGTCAAAAGATGGAGCTAACTGTTTTAATGACATTCAGACTTTACTTCAATCAATAACGAAGCAGCATCTCCTCATCCGTGGCTCACTAGTGCAACAACAACGCCGTGAAAAAACGTCCGACCGGTACGCTCTAATAACTAAAGTTCCGTGAAATGTAAACTCACTACACCGGTATGTTTTAGCGCTTCCATAACGAATCTACTGACAGATATAAGTACGAACTTTACACTACTTTATATTAGAAATGCCAACAGCAGAATATGCCACATGCCACATAAGAAGATAGAGAAAAATAAGAAGTTAATCTCCTAAGGTGTTGGCACAGACTACACATTTTCAGGACTTATGCAGATCCTAAATACAGATCAGCAGGTACCAGAAGGTAAGAAAAGTTGGTTTTCAATAATATTGCAAAACAAAACACAAGATAATGTCTGCTAATAGGTGGCATTTTGCGGTCCTTATACACACACACCATAATAATACTTGTGTGTTTAATGCGCCGACAATCCATCAAGCGGTGCAGCTTCATACCTTACCGAAGTCGTACTAAAAACATTTTGACATATTTTTGAGTGCCGTGTGTAATGTTCTATATTCTCAAATTAACATTTAAAGTTTTGGTGTTGTTTACCGCTATCAAATTGCAGTCTACACATACCTCTTATGTATGGCTGCCATCTACTGGTCACACTTATCATTACACCATGTATCAAGTAAAATAGCTTCAAGGTCAGTAAGCACAACCAGAATTATTTTGTACATTAGGGTGCACCGGGTTATAAGGCGCACTGTCGATTTTTGAGAAAATGAAAGGATTGTAAATGCGCCTTATAGCCCGAAAAATACGGTATATATATATATATATATATATATATATATATATATATATATATATATATATATATATATATATATATATACATATATTTACACAATTTTTAATCAGTCCAACAAAATACAAAATAATAATACAATTCTAATTCCAAACCAGCAAAATTCAGAATAGCAATCAACAGAGTAATTGAGAGAACGTGACACAAAACAATCCAAAGTAGTCAAACAAAAATGAAGAATATCAACAACAGTATCAATATTCATAAGACTTCCAACATAACAGTGATTAAAAATCCCTCATTTACATTGTCATCACAGCCATTTATAAGAAATGGTTATGATACAAAAAATAATAATAACAATAGTGTCTCAATGGCATCACATCTCATAAGCTTGACAACACATTGTGTCCAATATTTACCACAATAATACAAAGAAGTCATATTTAAGGTTAATTTTTACAGTTAAAACTAGTTTAAATAATGAATCACATATTCCAATATACTGTATGACTCATTATTGTCTAAACTAAATGCAGTTATTTCCACAGCGTGTGTATACCAGTCAGTATTTATGTGTGTATACCAGTCAGTATTTATGTGTGTATACCAGTCAGTATGCATTATGTGTGTATACCAGTCAGTATGTATTATGTATGTATACCAGTCAGTATGTATTATGTGTGTACACCAGTCAGTATGTATAATGTGTGTGTACACCAGTCAGTATATATTATGTGTGTATACCAGTCAGTATGTATTATGTGTGTATACCAGTCAGTATGTATTATGTGTGTATACCAGTCAGTATGTATTATGTGTGTATACCAGTCCATATGAGTTGGACTATCAACATCTATCAATTTTTGTAATATTACTGTTTTTGTTATGATGCAAATTGAAAGAAATGCATTTTTAATTTTTGATGACGCGTCACTAAATGGATACAGATGCAAACGTGTATGTTGGTCATACAAGTTTGCATTGTCATTTGGGATGTTTATATTTAAGTACCTGATTGCTTCTTTTGTTGTTATAGACTCTTTTATTCTCAGACAGTCCCACAATAAATGAACCAGATTTTCCTATATTTTATTTCAAACACAGTGTTACTGTTCAAACTGTGCAAAATGTTTAAGTGGCAATTAAGAACAAAAACTTAAAATTACTGTTTACAATTAAAAACTGCCTATTTTAGATGATATATGCCTATTACCTGACACCTTCTATGATAGCTACTTCTCTTTGTTTATAATGTTTATAATGTCTATTTTCTATTTTATGCTGCTCCTGTCACATATACTGTATATACTGTAATATTGTACATGGTCATTGGTATATATTGTATATATGTTATAGACATAATATAATATAATGTACACATATTATGTAGCTGCTGACAGAAGCACATTGTATATATGTTATATAATTTCATAGTTGGTTAGAGTAAATAAATACAATGTATAAATATAAGTTCATATTTACATTTAATGTGATTAAAAACGTATTTTCTTTGGTAATTTCATGCAAGTATAAGTTAACTTTATTTTTGTTACAAAACTCATGTAAATTGGAGAGGAACATATTTTTTGTTCCGGTTTGGTCACATTGTTGGGGGGACAATTAATATGTGACGGAATAAGGGAAGCAGCATGAGACAGCAAACATATGATGGAAGAGGTTAATGGAGTCTCGGCTTGAAAATAAACTTTATTCCCTCGGAGTTTGTGAGGCCAATGAGGTATGATTCTTTCTGATATGTATGTGAAATCAATGTGTTTTATGTTATTGGATGTCAGACTAATTGTAAGTTCTGTTTTTTCTTATTTATTCGTTCTGACGGCATTATTTTGGCATTGTGTTGGCATCGTTGTTACGAGGAGAAGGCGTGGCTGAAAATAAATGTCTGTTTGAGAAAAACGAACAACTTGAGCCTTGATTAAGACCTCGGAGGGAGTAACATATTATGTATATATTCGTATATATGTTAGATTTCTTATCGCTATATTAGTCTATTTATACCTGCATTGTCCTTTCCATCCTTACACTTTCCATCATTGTAACTGAGCTACTGTGTTGAATAATTTCCCTTGTGGATCATTAAAGTTTGTCTAAGTCTAAGCTAGTGTGTTTTAATATTGGTCATTATGGTGGTACTTGGAAGACCTCTATGAAGAAAACGATTAAGGAACCCAGATTTCCCTTGCCTGGACGCGGGTCACCGGGGCCCCCCTCTGGAGCCAGGCCCGGAGGTGGGGCACGATGGCGAGCGCCTGGTGGCCGGGCCTGTCCCCATGGGGCCCGGCCGGGCACAGCCCGAAGAGGCAACGTGGGTCCCCCCTCCAATGGGCTCACCACTCATAGCAGGGGCCATAGAGGTCGGGTGCGATGTGAGCTGGGCGGCAGCCGAGGGCAGGGCACTTGGCGGTCCGATCCTCGGCTACAGAAGCTAGCTCTTGGGACGTGGAACGTCACCTCGCTGGGGGGGAAGGAGCCTGAGCTAGTGCGCGAGGTGGAGAAGTTCCGACTAGATATAGTCGGACTCACTTCGACGCACAGCAAGGGCTCTGGAACCAGTTCTCTCGAGAGGGGCTGGACTCTCTTCCACTCTGGCGTTGCCGGCAGTGAGAGGCGACGGGCTGGGGTGGCAATTCTTGTTTCTCCCCGGCTCAGAGCCTGTACGTTGGAGTTCAACCCGGTGGACGAGAGGGTAGCTTCCCTCCGCCTTCGGGTGGGGGAACGGGTCCTGACTGTGGTTTGCGCTTACGCGCCAAACCGCAGCTCAGAGTACCCACCCTTTTTGGATTCACTCGAGGGAGTACTTGAGAGTGCTCCCCCGGGTGATTCCCTCGTTCTACTGGGGGACTTCAATGCTCATGTTGGCAGCGACAGTGAAACCTGGAGAGGCGTGATTGGGAAGAATGGCTGCCCGGATCTGAACCCGAGCGGTGTTTTGTTATTGGACTTTTGTGCTCGTCACAGATTGTCCATAACGAACACCATGTTCAAACATAAGGGTGTCCATATGTGCACTTGGCACCAGGACACCCTAGGCCGAAGTTCCATGATCGACTTTATAGTTGTGTCATCGGATTTGCGGCCTCATGTTTTGGACACTCGGGTGAAGAGAGGGGCGGAGCTTTCTACCGATCACCACCTGGTGGTGAGTTGGCTGCGATGGTGGGGGAGGATGCCGGACAGACCTGGCAGGCCCAAACGCATTGTGAGGGTTTGCTGGGAACGTCTGGCAGAGTCTCCTGTCAGAGAGAGTTTCAATTCCCACCTCCGGAAGAACTTTGAACATGTCACGAGGGAGGTGCTGGACATTGAGTCCGAATGGACCATGTTCCGCGCCTCTATTGTCGAGGCGGCTGATTGGAGCTGTGGCTGCAAGGTAGTTGGTGCTTGTCGTGGCGGTAATCCTAGAACCCGTTGGTGGACACCGGCGGTGAGGGATGCCGTCAAGCTGAAGAAGGAGTCCTATCGGGTTCTTTTGGCTCATAGGACTCCTGAGGCAGCGGACAGGTACCGACAGGCCAAGCGGTGTGCGGCTTCAGCGGTCGCAGAGGCAAAAACTCGGACATGGGAGGAGTTCGGTGAGGCCATGGAAAACGACTTCTGGACGGCTTCGAAGCAATTCTGGACCACCATCCGCCGCCTCAGGAAGGGGAAGCAGTGCACTATCAACACCGTGTATGGCGAGGATGGTGTTCTGCTGACCTCGACTGCGGATCTTGTGGATCGGTGGAGGGAATACTTCGAAGACCTCCTCAATCCCACCAACACGTCTTCCTATGAGGAAGCAGTGCCTGGGGAATCTGTGGTGGGCTCTCCTATTTCTGGGGCTGAGGTTGCTGAGGTAGTTAAAAAGCTCCTCGGTGGCAAGGCCCCGGGGGTAGATGAGATCCGCCCGGAGTTCCTTAAGGCTCTGGATGCTGTGGGGCTGTCTTGGTTGACAAGACTCTGCAGCATCGCGTGGACATCGGGGGCGGTACCACTGGATTGGCAGACCGGGGTGGTGGTTCCTCTCTTTAAGAAGGGGAACCGGAGGGTGTGTTCTAACTATCATGGGATCACACTCCTCAGCCTTCCCGGTAAGGTCTATTCAGGTGTACTGGAGAGGAGGCTACGCCGGATAGTCGAACCTCGGATTCAGGAGGAACAGTGTGGTTTTCGTCCTGGTCGTGGAACTGTGGACCAGCTCTATACTCTCGGCAGGGTCCTTGAGGGTGCATGGGAGTTTGCCCAACCAGTCTACATGTGTTTTGTGGACTTGGAGAAGGCATTCGACCGTGTCCCTCGGGAAGTCCTGTGGGGAGTGCTCAGAGAGTATGGGGTATCGGACTGTCTGATTGTGGCAGTCCGCTCCCTGTATGATCAGTGCCAGAGCTTGGTCCGCATTGCCGGTAGTAAGTCGGACACGTTTCCAGTGAGGGTTGGACTCCGCCAAGGCTGCCCTTTGATACCGATTCTGTTCATAACCTTTATGGACAGAATTTCTAGGCGCAGTCAAGGCGTTGAGGGGATCTGGTTTGGTGGCTGCAGGATTAGGTCTCTGCTTTTTGCAGATGATGTGGTCCTGATGGCTTCATCTGGCCAGGATCTTCAGCTCTCACTGGATCGGTTTTCAGCCGAGTGTGAAGCGACTGGGATGAGAATCAGCATCTCCAAGTCCGAGTCCATGGTTCTCGCCCGGAAAAGGGTGGAGTGCCATCTCCGGGTTGGGGAGGAGATCTTGCCCCAAGTGGAGGAGTTCAAGTACCTCGGAGTCTTGTTCACGAGTGAGGGAAGAGTGAATCATGAGATCAACAGGCGGATCGGTGCGGCGTCTTCAGTAATGCGGACGTTGTATCGGTCCGTTGTGGTGAAGAAGGAGCTGAGCCGGAAGGCAAAACTCTCAATTTACCGGTCGATCTACCTTCCCATCCTCACCTATGGTCATGAGCTTTGGGTTATGACCGAAAGGACAAGATCACGGGTAGAAGCGGCCGAAATGAGTTTCCTCCGCCGGGTGGCGGCGCTCTCTCTTAGAGATAGGGTGAGAAGCTCTGCCATCCGGGAGGAGCTCAAAGTAAAGCCGCTGCTCCTCCACATCGAGAGGAGCCAGATGAGGTGGGTCCCACAGGAAGAGCTGGACGAAGTGGCTGGGGAGAGGGAAGTCTGGGCTTCCCTGCTTAGGCTGCTGCCCCCGCGACCCGACCTCGGATAAGCGGAAGAAGATGGATGGATGATGGATGGTGGTACTTGGAAAGCCACGTTTTTTGTGAGGTGGAAGTTTGAGAACCGCTGATCTAGCCTGAATTTAAGACCTTTAAAAAAAAATGTAAGTCAAGGTAATCTGTTAGTCAAATTGCTGTGGTTTGTTAAAGTGTAAAAAGAAGTTAACCACAAAACACTAGGATTATGACGTTTATGGATGCACTAGAACAATAATACATATTCAATATTAGTAATAATAACAACTTTGTAGGAGAGTGGCACATGGACCAAGAGAAAATCCATTTGCATTTTGGTGAGGATCTGGATAAAGGGACTAGCAACCTTTTCCTCCCATTTTGTTACCTTTCCAGTCTGTACTGCACTGATTGACATTCAGGCTTTTACACGATGAAATATTCCTTCTCTTTTCTTAATCACATTTTTTCATCGCTTGCTCGGGTTGCGCTCCTCCGTTTAGGATTTCCACCCAACGTAAACCCCGCTAATTACACGGACCCTTCCTGATGAGTCCCACATCATCAAATCAGCTCGCTCTGTGCTGAAATTGCAGCGGGTTCCCTCCGTTTACATTAGGATCAGCCCACGCCGCTGAGGCGTTTTGTGGGGACGTACGCTCACTGTCCTCTCTTAACCCCGTGATGATGAGGCTCACCTATCCATGTAATGACCCCCATGTTGCTCTCATTTACAGAGAAGCCACTAAAAGTGTGTTTGACAGGACAGGAGGGGAGCGGGCGGCTCCTGCACCAGCACATGTCCACTGGCTACATCTTGATCGCATTCATTTAGAGAGAGCCACATGGTGTGTGTGTGTGTTCTTGTATTTCTACCCTTCTTGAGACATCAACAAGGAAAAGTACCGTCCATTTGAGGACTGGTGAACAAGTGAGGACCGAAATCATGGTCCCAATACGGAAAACCATTGCATCTAATAGAGAGCCAAATACTAGGGTCTGTGAACATTGCTCCAAAGTCAGGATTTTTGGTTGATTTAATGTGCATACAAAAGTAAACATTGCAAAGGCAGCAATATATATTAAAACAAGACGGCAGCTAAAGAAGGACTTCCCTATTCATCCCCCCAAAAAACCCGCCAGGTGAACAGCTGATTTCACGACTTCCGGTGCTAACGTAAGACAACCCGCGTCCCATATGTGACCATAGGATGAACAAATACACTACGGTACTAAGACTATAGTGGCCATTAACAGTTAGCTCCTACAGCTGGGTTGCCCAAAGTGCGGCACAGGGGCCATCTGTGGTCCGTGACTCGTATGTCATCTGCCTTAAGCACATTGCATAAAACAAAAAATAGAGATCTCATTTGCACCCCTGGTGGTGAAATCTATCAATATTTGGGTGGTCCC
>NC_084566.2:3446624-3464124 GCF_033978685.3 Nerophis lumbriciformis
TATACATACTTATGTCATAGTCAGTTCTATATCATACATGTAGTACATCATATACATACTTATGTCATGGTCAGTTCCATATCATACATGTAGTACATCATATACACACTTATATCATAGTCAGCTTTATATCATACATGTAGTACATCATATACATACTTATGTCATAGTCAGTTCTATATCATACATGTAGTACATCATATACATACTTATGTCATGGTCAGCTCTATATCATACATGTAGTACATCATATACATACTTATGTCATGGTCAGTTCTATATCATACAAGTAGTACATCATATACACACTTGTGTCATGGTCAGTTCTATATCATACATGCAGTACATCATATGCATACTTAAGTCATAGTCAGTTCTATATCATACATGTAGTACATCATATACATACTTATGTCATAGTCAGTTCTATATCATACATGTAGTACATCATATACATACTTATGTCATGGTTAGTTCTATATCATACATGTACTACATCATATACATACTTATGTCATAGTCAGTCCTATATCATACATGTAGTACATCATATAAACACTTATGTCATAGTCAGTTCTATATCATAGATGTAGTACATCATATAAACACTTATGTCATAGTCAGTTCTATATCATACATGTAGTACATCATATACATACTTATGTCATGGTCAGTTCTATATCATACATGTAGTACATCATATACATACTAATGTCATGGTCAGTTCCATATCATACATGTAGTACATCATATCCATACTTATGTCATGGTCAGTTCTATATCATACATGTAGTACATCATATACACACTTAAGTCATAGTCAGTTCTATATCATACATGTAGTACATCATATGCATACTTATGTCACAGTCAGTTCTATATCATACATGTAGTACATCATATACATACTTATGTCATGGTCAGTTCTATATCATACATGTAGTACATCATATACACACTTAAGTCATAGTCAGTTCTATATCATACATGTAGTACATCATATGCATACTTATGTCACAGTCAGTTCTATATCATACATGTAGTACATCATATACATACTTATGTCATGGTCAGTTCTATATCATACATGTAGTACATCATATACACACTTGTGTCATGGTCAGTTCTATATCATACATGTAGTACATCATATACACAGTTGTGTCATAGTCAGTTCTATATCATACATGTAGTACATCATATACATACTTATGTCATAGTCAGTTCTATATCATACATGTAGTACATCATATACATACTTATGTCATGGTTAGTTCTATATCATACATGTACTACATCATCTACATACGTATGTCATAGTCAGTCCTATATCATACATGTAGTACATCATATAAACACTTATGTCATAGTCAGTTCTATATCATACATGTAGTACATCATATACATACTTATGTCATAGTCAGTTCTATATCATACATGTAGTACATCATATACATACTTATGTCATGGTCAGTTCTATATCATACATGTAGTACATCATATACATACTAATGTCATGGTCAGTTCCATATCATACATGTAGTACATCATATCCATACTTATGTCATGGTCAGTTCTATATCATACATGTAGTACATCATATACACACTTAAGTCATAGTCAGTTCTATATCATACATGTAGTACATCATATGCATACTTATGTCACAGTCAGTTCTATATCATACATGTAGTACATCATATGCATACTTATGTCACAGTCAGTTCTATATCATACATGTAGTACATCATATACATACTTATGTCATGGTCAGTTCTATATCATACATGTAGTACATCATATACACACTTAAGTCATAGTCAGTTCTATATCATACATGTAGTACATCATATGCATACTTATGTCACAGTCAGTTCTGTATCATACATGTAGTACATCATATACATACTTATGTCATGGTCAGTTCTATATCATACATGTAGTACATCATATACACACTTGTGTCATGGTCAGTTCTATATCATACATGTAGTACATCATATGCATACTTAAGTCATAGTCAGTTCTATATCATACATGTAGTACATCATATACATACTTATGTCATAGTCAGTTCTATATCATACATGTAGTACATCATATACATACTTATGTCATGGTTAGTTCTATATCATACATGTACTACATCATATACATACTTATGTCATAGTCAGTCCTATATCATACATGTAGTACATCATATACACACTTATGTCTTAGTCAGTTCTATATCATACATGTAGTACATCATATACATACTTATGTCATAGTCAGTTCTATATCATACATGTAGTACATCATATACATACTTATGTCATGGTCAGTTCCATATCATACATGTAGTACATCATATACATACTTATGTCATAGTCAGTCCTATATCATACATGTAGTACATCATATACATACTTATGTCATGGTCAGTTCTATATCATACATGTAGTACATCATATGCATACTTATGTCATAGTCAGTTCTATATCATACATGTAGTACATCATATACATACTTATGTCATGGTCAGTTCTATATCATACATGTAGTACATCATATACATACTTATGTCATGGTCAGTTCTATATCATACATGTAGTACATCATATACACACTTAAGTCATAGTCAGTTCTATATCATACATGTAGTACATCATATACACACTTAAGTCATAGTCAGTTCTATATCATACATGTAGTACATCATATACACACTTAAGTCATAGTCAGTCTATATCATACATGTAGTACATCATATGCATACTTATGTCACAGTCAGTTCTATATCATACATGTAGTACATCATATACATACTTATGTCATGGTCAGTTCTATATCATACATGTAGTACATCATATACATACTTATGTCATAGTCAGTTCTATATCATACATGTAGTACATCATATACATACTTATGTCATGGTCAGTTCTATATCATACATGTAGTACATCATATACATACTTATGTCATAGTCAGTTCTATATCATACATGTAGTACATCATATACATACTTATGTCATGGTCAGTTCCATATCATACATGTAGTACATCATATACATACTTATGTCATAGTCAGTCCTATATCATACATGTAGTACATCATATACATACTTATGTCATGGTCAGTTCTATATCATACATGTAGTACATCATATGCATACTTATGTCATAGTCAGTTCTATATCATACATGTACTACATCATATACATACTTATGTCATGGTCAGTTCTATATCATACATGTAGTACATCATATCCATACTTATGTCATGGTCAGTTCTATATCATACATGTAGTACATCATATACACACTTAAGTCATAGTCAGTTCTATATCATACATGTAGTACATCATATGCATACTTATGTCACAGTCAGTTCTATATCATACATGTAGTACATCATATACATACTTATGTCATGGTCAGTTCTATATCATACATGTAGTACATCATATACACACTTGTGTCATGGTCAGTTCTATATCATACATGTAGTACATCATATGCATACTTAAGTCATAGTCAGTTCTATATCATACATGTAGTACATCATATACATACTTATGTCATAGTCAGTTCTATATCATACATGTAGTACATCATATACATACTTATGTCATGGTCAGTTCTATATCATACATGTAGTACATCATATACATACTTATGTCATGGTTAGTTCTATATCATACATGTACTACATCATATACATACTTATGTCATAGTCAGTCCTATATCATACATGTAGTACATCATATACATACTTATGTCATGGTCAGTTCTATATCATACATGTAGTACATCATATACATACTTATGTCATAGTCAGTTCTATATCATACATGTAGTACATCATATACATACTTATGTCATGGTCAGTTCCATATCATACATGTAGTACATCATATACATACTTATGTCATAGTCAGTCCTATATCATACATGTAGTACATCATATACATACTTATGTCATGGTCAGTTCTATATCATACATGTAGTACATCATATGCATACTTATGTCATAGTCAGTTCTATATCATACATGTACTACATCATATACATACTTATGTCATGGTCAGTTCTATATCATACATGTAGTACATCATATCCATACTTATGTCATGGTCAGTTCTATATCATACATGTAGTACATCATATACACACTTAAGTCATAGTCAGTTCTATATCATACATGTAGTACATCATATGCATACTTATGTCACAGTCAGTTCTATATCATACATGTAGTACATCATATACATACTTATGTCATGGTCAGTTCTATATCATACATGTAGTACATCATATACACACTTGTGTCATGGTCAGTTCTATATCATACATGTAGTACATCATATGCATACTTAAGTCATAGTCAGTTCTATATCATACATGTAGTACATCATATACATACTTATGTCATAGTCAGTTCTATATCATACATGTAGTACATCATATACATACTTATGTCATGGTTAGTCTATATCATACATGTACTACATCATATACATACTTATGTCATAGTCAGTCCTATATCATACATGTAGTACATCATATACACACTTATGTCATAGTCAGTTCTATATCATACATGTAGTACATCATATACATACTTATGTCATAGTCAGTTCTATATCATACATGTAGTACATCATATACATACTTATGTCATGGTCAGTTCCATATCATTCATGTAGTACATCATATACATACTTATGTCATAGTCAGTCCTATATCATACATGTAGTACATCATATACATACTTATGTCATGGTCAGTTCTATATCATACATGTAGTACATCATATGCATACTTATGTCATAGTCAGTTCTATATCATACATGTAGTACATCATATACATACTTATGTCATGGTCAGTTCTATATCATACATGTAGTACATCATATACATACTTATGTCATGGTCAGTTCTATATCATACATGTAGTACATCATATACATACTTATGTCATGGTCAGTTCTATATCATACATGTAGTACATCATATACATACATATCTCCAGAGAACAGTCCTGTGCTCAATGGCAATATTATTATTTCACAAAAAAAGAACATATATATATATGTATATAGTAGTGTCCCGGAAGAGTTAGTGCTGCAAGGGGTTCTGGGTATTTGTTCTGCTGTGTTTATGTTGTGTTACGGAGCGGATGTTCTCCCGAAATGTGTTTGTCATTCTTGTTTGGTGTGGGTTCACAGTGTGGCGTATATTTGTAACAGTGTTAAAGTTGTTTATACGGCCACCCTCAGTGTGACCTGTATGACTGTTGACCAAGTATGCCTTGCATTGACTTATGTGTGTGTTAAAGCAGCATACATTATGTGACTGGGCCGGCACGCTGTTTGTATGGAGGAAAAGCAGACGCGACGACAGGTTGTAGAGGACGTTCAAGGCAGTGCTTTTTAAGCACGCCCCCAATATTGTTGGCCGGGTGGAAATCGGGAGAATGGTTGCCCCGGGAGATTTTCGGGAGGGGCACTGACATTCGGGAGTCTCCCGGTAAAATCGGGAAGTTGGAACCGATACCGATAATTTCCGATATTACATTTTTAAGCATTTATCGGCATCTTTAGTTTGTAGTCCTTGTTTAACGACAAATCACAAAGTCGACTTATGTGTGTTGCTTCCATTTTTGTAAATGGAACCGTGCACGCGCGTAAAAAGCGACCAAGCAACTAAAAAAACATGATGTAACGTTAAGTGTGTACTGACGTTAAAGACAATATACACTTTATTACACATGAACTATATCACTATATCCATCATTAAATACTTTTTCATTCCACAAGAGTTTTGCAGCGGCACACGTACGTCCGTGCACTTTAGGCACGTATCCTTGGCTCGTTAGTGCGTGCCGATTTTATAAATAATGTAGACTTCACTGCACATGTAATACATCACCATGTTGCTGAACACGTTATAATTCTATGAGTGTCTGGTTCTGTTTCCACAGCGTCAAGGCCATTTGAGGGAGTCAAATCGTAGATTAGCATGTTTGTTGTCCGCGAGCAGACAAAACAATGACTTGTCTGTTCTATTCGTCCATGCTGGGTGCTCTCAAATACAATTCAATTTTCCTTTTCAGCAAGGTTCTCCATGATGTGATCCATCTTGCGATTCAGTTCAGAAATTCGCTCTTTAATAATGTTCCCAGGGCTCTGGTTTTAAAGATAATGTACATGTCACTGTACGTCTAAACCAGGGGTGCCCATTACGTGGATGGCAAGCTAGCGGTGGATGGCGGAGGTTGTGTCAGTCCATCGCCAGCCTGGCATTAAAAAAAAAAAAAAAAGACCTAAAAATGATCGATCATCAATGTTCATCAAGACGACTTTCGCCACTTGATTGACATTCATGGCACCCGAGGGTCTTATGAGATGACGCTGGCTGCTGCCAGATCATTATTAAGAAAAAATGACCGACAGGAAGGCGAGAAACACTTTTTAATTCAACAGACTCTCACCTGCCGTCAAAACTCTAAAGACCGACTGCACAGTTCCTGTCTTCACAATAAAAGCGTTGCTTCATCCTGCCTGCGCTAACAAAATAAGAGTCTCAGAAAGCTGGCGTGCACAAGCTGGCAAGTGTGGACGGAGGATTGTTCGTTGCCATAACAAAACAAACAAAAGATGCCGGGAAAGAATGACAAAAACTGGATTTCCCAGCTAAAATGTAAGTTTTGACATATAAGCAGTGGAGATATACCGCATACAAGCGACCCACATTGCCGGTGGAAGAGGAAGTGAAGGGTGGAAAAATGCAGAACAAAAAGGCTACTTGAATATATTTTTTAAAACACTAAATACATATATCATATGTGTATATTGTATCTGCTGATGTAGTTCTGTTGTAGTTGTAAACAAATATAATAGGTAGGTAGGTAGGTCTTTATTGTCATTGCACAAGTACAGCGGAACTTTGTTTTCAGCACAAACCCGTTCAAGATTAGATAAACAAACAGTGTACAGGGTTACAGAACAGGAACGCTGATGAATATAAAAAATAATAAATCCACCCCCTGCAACCTCGCGACCCCAACAGGGACAAGCTGTAGAAAAATGGATGGATGAATGGATGTTTTTGCCATACAAAATTTTAGAGACATTACAAGATGCATGCAAAAAACTGTTTTAAAAGCTACTTTCAACCAAATCATTATTTATTAGTGCATGAATACATATTGAGTGTGAGGGAATGACCTTAGGTTTAAGGTGGGGTAGAAGTCTAATAGTAACTAGATGAGGCAATTGCTGAAGGAATTGCGTGTGAATGCTCCAATGCTGAAGTTGAAGTGAAATGCTGACAGAATGTAGTATGAATGTAAGAATAGTTTGAATGTTGGAATGGTTTGAATGTTGAAGAGTCTGAACTTCCAGGAAAAACTAAATTTGGTTTAGAACTTGGAAAGTCTTAGTTGGATGAGTTGAATACGTTGATGTTGGAATGGTTGAAAAATGTGCAAATTGTGGAAGTTTAAAAAATAGACAATTCATTTTGAATAGGGAAAATGTCCCTGAAAACTGAGAATTCTTGGAAATTTGGGAATTTGAAAAAAAAATGTTGAAGGAGAGCACACAATTTTGAACAGGCTGAATATTTTGGAGTTGGAACGGTTTGAATCGGATGAAAAATGTGGGAATTGTTGGACTTTGCAAAATGTCCCATTCTTTTCAATGGACATTTTATGGAAATTTGGGAATTTCGGGAAAAGCGCAATTTTTTGGGGAAAATGGTAAAAGACTTGAATGTTCTGAATGAGTTGAAATGGTTGGTGTTGGAAGTTTTCAAATCGGTCGAGAAAAGTTGAAGTAGTAACATTTTTAATTGAGAAATTGTATTAAGGAATTTCGGGAAAACTGGGAATTTTTCCAGTTCAAAAAACAACTTTTTTTTTTTTGTCCTGATCAAGAGGAATGTTTTGACGGTGGAACGGTTGAAGTTGGTTGAAAAATGTGGAAGGGGTAGTCGACAGAAAAAAGGGTTTGGAAAAAAAGGGAATTTTTTTTTTACTTGAAAAAATAATAGTTTGAATTTCCAGGATGAGTGGAATGTGTTGAAGGTGGTATGGTTTGAATCGGTTGAAAAATGGGGAAATGGTGGAACTTTGAAAAATGGCCAATTCATTTTGAATGGGAAAAATGTCCCGGAAAACCCGGAATTTTTTGGGAAATCTGCGAATTTTTGAAATTCGTCATGGGAAAGCCCGCGATTCCCGAATAGGCTGAACAGTTTGAAGTTGGAACGGCTTGAATCGGGTGAAAAATGTGGAAGGTAGAACGCGCCAAACCTGGAGGAGAAGAAGAAGAAAAATAAATAGATTAATTTTGGTGTAGAAAAGCATTATTGTGTGAATGTTTTGGAGCATTCACACAATAACAAAGAAGTAATATTCAAGGTTGTTTGTTTAGGACAACACAAATCCATCCATTTTTACTTTAACCTTCATTTCTCTCTTTCTGTGTCATCTTCAGGTGCCTTTCATCATTTAAACCCTCCACTTGGTACCCGGCTGTCTGCAACCGAGCCCAGGCCGACCAGAGGCCAACCAGAGGTGTGTTCCTCCCCAAATAACCCCCCACCTCCATGGAGGTACACTGATGGTGCACTGGAATAATTAGGTGCAGCCTCTCCAGTTACCTCGTCATGCTCCTCAGACCCAAGCCCGCATGTTCATGCTTGAAGAGGAAAAAAGGGGCGAGTGGGAGGGACTGACTTAATACTTTCAAGACTTGATTTTTGCAACATGAGGCGGACTTTTTTTTCTCTCCCCATGCATTCGTCACAACATGTGACCTTCCGCATTGGTTAATACCCTACATTCAAATAATGTACACCTTCTTTTAACACAGTTACCTACAACCTGCAAGGGAAGTTCCTTCTTTTTTCTTTTTTTTTTCGAAATAATTGACGTCATTTTTGCTGTAAGTTAACAGAGGAAGAAAGGATTTTTCCAGATGTTCTTCAGAGCTGACAAGACGTTGAGTAAATCTACCCAGAGTGCACCACTGCGACCCAAAGAAAGTGCAATACCTTCATACCTCATGAACGAGCGCACGCCACATGTCCTCCAAGTACTCCGCTTTTTCATTTTAAACCACCCAATTTTGGGTCGAGTGCATCGCCCGCTGTAAACTTGAGAAGCCAAACGACAAGAAAGAGGAAGAAGAAAAAAAACAGGTGGACACATTTTCTATTTTTTAAATAATTTTGCATGTGTTAAATTAGTTTTCTTCAGGAACTTGCGGATATTTTCTATTTATTTAGTGTCTTCTGTAATTACATTATCGTAAGTGCTTAAATAAGTCTTAATGTTCATGTTTTTTTGTTACGACTTTCATTTGGCATACAATGTTTTGTGTACAATACAGCACTATTTACTATTTATAATAAAGGAGGTCAAAGTAAGTTGTGATTTTTAATAGGTGACTCTGAATCAGCTGTGCAAATAGCTTGACTCGGGGGCCACATTGAGAGAAAAAAAGTGTCTGGGGGGGCCAATGTGTATGTGTGCAGGGGCGCCGCTAGGGATTTTGGGCCCCATGAAAAGAACCTTTACAGGGCCCCCAACACAGTGTCATTATTTTTTCTGTATTATAATTTCATCATCATTAGGGGCCTCTCTGGGCCCCCCTCCATCATGGGCCCCTAGAATAGGTCTCCTTTACCCCCCCTTTTTGGTGCCCCTGTATGTGTGTATAAATGATATATACACATTTAGCTGTAAAAATCTGCTGTACAGTATGTGTTTGGGTCCCTTTTTGTCAGGAACACTAATACCAAAAGTCACAATGTTCTAAAAAAGTTATGACAGACCACCTCAAAAAAACGGAATGGAATTTAAATTTTTTTTACTGAATGAGACACCCAATATGTACATTCAAATAAAGAAAGTGGGATTTACAATATTAACTATGAACAATAAAACACTGAATATTAAAAACATATGAACATCGCTCCTCTATAGACATCTTTTACAATCAAGCAAAACGCAACAAAAATGTAAAGGAGGTCAAAGTAAGTTGTGATTTTTAATAGGTGACTCTGAAACAGCTGTGCAAATAGCTTGACTCGGGGGCCACATTGAGAGAAAAAAATTGTCTGGGGGTCAATGTGTATGTGTGTATAAATGATGTATACACATTTAGCTGTAAAAATCTGAAGTACAGTATGTGTGTTTGGGTCCCTTTTTTTCAGAAACACTAATACCAAAAGTCACAATGTTCTAAAAAAGTTATGACGGACCACCTCAAAAAAAACGAAATGGAATTTTAATTTTTTTTACTGAATGGGACACCGTTTTGGACTTGGGGGCCACATTGAGAGAAAAAATGTGTCTGGAGGGCCAATGTGTATGTGTGTACAAATGATATATACACGTTTAGCTGTAAAAATCTGCTGTACAGTATGTGTGTTTGGGTCCCTTTTTTTCACGAACAATAATACCAAAAGTCACAATGTCCGATAGAATCCTAAAAAATTTATGACAGGCCACCTCAAAAAAACCAGCATGGAGTTTTACAGTTTTTTACTGAATGAGACACCCAAAATGTACATTAAAATAAAGAAAGTGAGATTTACAATATTAACTATGAACAATAAAAGACTGAATATTAACAACATATGACCATCACTCCTCCATAGACATATTTATCAATCAAGCAAAACAACAAAAATGTAAAGGAGGTCAAAGTAAGTTGTGATTTTTAATAGGTGACTCTGAACAGCTGTGCAAATAGTTTGACTTGGGGGCCACATTGAGAGGAAAAAAGTGTCTGGGGGGGGGCCAATGTGTATGTGTGTATAAATGATACATACACATTTAGCTGTTAAAATCTGCTGTACAGTATGTGTTTGGGTCCCTTTTTTTCAGGAACACTAATACCAAAAGTCACAATATTCTAAAAAGTTATGACAGACAACCTCAAAAAAACGGAATGGAATTTTAAAATTTTTTACTGAATGGGACACACAAAATGTACATTCAAATAAAGAAAGTGAAATTTACAATATTAACTATGAACAATAAAAGACTGAATATTAACAACATATGTTCATTGCTCCTCCATAGACATATTTTACAATCAAGCAAAACACAACAAAAATGTAAAGGAGGTCAAAGTAAGTTGTGATTTTTAATAGGTGACTCTGAAACAGCTGTGCAAATAGCTTGACTTGGGGGCCACATTGAGAGAAAAAATGTGTCTGGGGGGCCAATGTGTATGTGTGTATAAATGATATGTACAATTTTAGTTGTAAAAATCTGCTGTACAGTATGTGTGTTTGGGTCCCTTTTTTTCACGAACAATAATACCAAAAGTCACAATGTCCGATAGAATCCTAAAAAATTTATGACAGGCCACCTCAAAAAAACCAGCATGGAGTTTTACAGTTTTTTACTGAATGAGACACCCAAAATGTACATTAAAATAAAGAAAGTGAGATTTACAATATTAACTATGAACAATAAAAGACTGAATATTAACAACATATGACCATCACTCCTCCATAGACATATTTATCAATCAAGCAAAACAACAAAAATGTAAAGGAGGTCAAAGTAAGTTGTGATTTTTAATAGGTGACTCTGAACAGCTGTGCAAATAGTTTGACTTGGGGGCCACATTGAGAGGAAAAAAGTGTCTGGGGGGGGGGGGGGGCCAATGTGTATGTGTGTATAAATGATACATACACATTTAGCTGTTAAAATCTGCTGTACAGTATGTGTTTGGGTCCCTTTTTGTCAGGAACACTAATACCAAAAGTCACAATGTTCTAAAAAAGTTATGACAGACCACCTCAAAAAAACGGAATGGAATTTAAATTTTTTTTACTGAATGAGACACCCAATATGTACATTCAAATAAAGAAAGTGGGATTTACAATATTAACTATGAACAATAAAACACTGAATATTAAAAACATATGAACATCGCTCCTCTATAGACATCTTTTACAATCAAGCAAAACGCAACAAAAATGTAAAGGAGGTCAAAGTAAGTTGTGATTTTTAATAGGTGACTCTGAAACAGCTGTGCAAATAGCTTGACTCGGGGGCCACATTGAGAGAAAAAAATTGTCTGGGGGTCAATGTGTATGTGTGTATAAATGATATATACACATTTAGCTGTAAAAATCTGATGTACAGTATGTGTGTTTGGGTCCCTTTTTTTCAGAAACACTAATACCAAAAGTCACAATGTTCTAAAAAAGTTATGACGGACCACCTCAAAAAAAACGAAATGGAATTTTAATTTTTTTTACTGAATGGGACACCGTTTTGGACTTGGGGGCCACATTGAGAGAAAAAATGTGTCTGGAGGGCCAATGTGTATGTGTGTACAAATGATATATACACGTTTAGCTGTAAAAATCTGCTGTACAGTATGTGTGTTTGGGTCCCTTTTTTTCACGAACAATAATACCAAAAGTCACAATGTCCGATAGAATCCTAAAAAATTTATGACAGGCCACCTCAAAAAAACCAGCATGGAGTTTTACAGTTTTTTACTGAATGAGACACCCAAAATGTACATTAAAATAAAGAAAGTGAGATTTACAATATTAACTATGAACAATAAAAGACTGAATATTAACAACATATGACCATCACTCCTCCATAGACATATTTATCAATCAAGCAAAACAACAAAAATGTAAAGGAGGTCAAAGTAAGTTGTGATTTTTAATAGGTGACTCTGAACAGCTGTGCAAATAGTTTGACTTGGGGGCCACATTGAGAGGAAAAAAGTGTCTGGGGGGGGGGCCAATGTGTATGTGTGTATAAATGATACATACACATTTAGCTGTTAAAATCTGCTGTACAGTATGTGTTTGGGTCCCTTTTTTTCAGGAACACTAATACCAAAAGTCACAATATTCTAAAAAGTTATGACAGACAACCTCAAAAAAACGGAATGGAATTTTAAAATTTTTTACTGAATGGGACACACAAAATGTACATTCAAATAAAGAAAGTGAGATTTACAATATTAACTATGAACAATAAAAGACTGAATATTAACAACATATGTACATTCCTCCTCCATAGACATATTTTACAATCAAGCAAAACACAACAAAAATGTAAAGGAGGTCAAAGTAAGTTGTGATTTTTAATAGGTGACTCTGAAACAGCTGTGCAAATAGCTTGACTTGGGGGCCACATTGAGAGAAAAAATGTGTCTGGGGGGCCAATGTGTATGTGTGTATAAATGATATGTACAATTTTAGTTGTAAAAATCTGCTGTACAGTATGTGTGTTTGGGTCCCTTTTTTTCAGGAACACTAATACCAAAAGTCACAACGTCCGATAGTATCCTAAAAAAGTTATGACAGACCACCTCAAATAAACGGAATGGAGTTTTACAGTTTTTTGCTGAATGGCACACACAAAATGTACATTAAAATAAAGGAAGTGAGATTTACAATATTAACTATGAACAATAAAACACTGAATATTAACAGCATATGGTCATTGCTCCTCCATAGACATATTTTACAATCAAGCAAAACACAACAAAAATGTAAACAAGGTCAAAGTAAGTTGTGATTTTTAATAGGTAACTCTAAAACAGCTGTGCAAATAGTTTGACTTGGGGGCCACATTGAGAGAAAAAAAGTGTCTGGAGGGCCAATGTGTATGTGTGTATAAATGATATGTACAATTTTAGTTGTAAAAATCTGCTGTACAGTATGTGTGTTTGGGTCCCTTTTTTTCAGGAACACTAATACCAAAAGTCACAACGTCCGATAGTATCCTAAAAAAGTTATGACAGACCACCTCAAATAAACGGAATGGAGTTTTACAGTTTTTTGCTGAATGGCACACACAAAATGTACATTAAAATAAAGGAAGTGAGATTTACAATATTAACTATGAACAATAAAAGACTAAATATTAACAACATATGTACATCGCTCCTCCATAGACATATTTTACAATCAAGCAAAACACAACAAAAATGTAACAAACAGCAAAATATGAATGCAAAGTATAATAAACATCTACAATATGATATATTATCACTTTTATGCAGACATTTGTTGTAAAAATTAGCTTCCGCATCTGTTCCTGACACATGCGTTTGTGGCTGGCTGCTCTGAAAACAAACCCCGCCCACTCTGCTTTGTTCCTGGTCTGAGCTGCTGTGACGTAGATTACCGTAATAACTCCTATAACACTCAAAAGTGCAGATTTCAACCAATAAAATACTTTGTATAGTTCAAGACTTACGGTCATTTAAAAACAGGACAGAATGTCATGATGGCGGCGACCGTTTTGATGTTACAGGTCTAAAAAAAATTAAGTAGAATGTCTGGCAGGCCGGATTGAAAATCTTAATGGGCCGCATGTGGCCCGCGGGCCGTATTTTGCCCAGGCCTGTTCTAAAACAAAACAAAATTGTGATATAAAACGGTTGATTTTTTTATCATTGTGATGTATTTGTGGGCTAAAAGGTCAAAATTAGGGATGTCCGATAATGGCTTTTTGCCGATATCTGATATTCCGATGTTGTCCAACTCTTTAATTACCGATACCGATATCAACCGATATATGCAGTCGTGGAATTAACACATTATTATGCCTAATTTGGACAACCAGGTATGGTGAAGTTAAGGTACTTTTTAAAAAAATTAATAAAATAAGATAAATTAAAAACATTTTCTTGAATAAAAAGAAAGTAAAACAATACAAAAACAGTTACCGTATTTTCCGCACTATAAGGCGCACCTAAAAACCACAATTTTTCTCAAAAGCTGACAGTGCGCCTTATAACCCGGTGCGCTTTATTACGATTCATTTTCATAAAGTTTCGGTCTCGCAACTTCGGTAAACAGCCGCCATCTTTTTTCCCGGTAGAACAGGAAGCGCTTCTTCTTCTACGCAAGCAACCGCCAAGGAAAGCACCCGCCCCCATAGAACAGGAAGCGCTTCACCCGCCCCCGGAAGAAGAAGAAAAAACGCGCGGATATCACCGTACGTTTCATTTCCTGTTTACATCTGTAAAGACCACAAAATGGCTCCTACTACGCGACAAGGATCCGGTTCATAAAAAGACGCAATCTCTCCATCCGCACACGGATTACTACCGTATTTCACAGCAACTGATATTCCTGTGAACTGCACTGTGGAACGGGAGCACGTACGGTGAATATTCGCACCACAGGGAATGAGAAGTCATCCTTCACTGTGGTTCTAGCTTGCCATGCTAACTTCCTCCCATGGTGATATTCAAAAGGAAGACCTTGCCAAAAGAGACCTTTCCAGCCGGCGTCATCATAAAAGCTAACTCGAAGGGATGGATGGATGAAGAAAAGATGAGCGAGTGGTTAAGGGAAGTTTACGCGAAGAGGCCGGGTGGCTTTTTTCACACAGCTCCGAAGGCGAACACACCTTCACTAAGACGGGCAGATAGCGCCGGTCGACATACGCCAACATCTGCCAGTGGATCGTAAATGCCTGGGCAGATAGTTTCGGTCACAACTGTGGTCCGAGCTTTCCGGAAGGCAGGATTCACAGAACTGCTGCACAACAACAGCGACACTGAATCCGATGACTTCGACGAGGCGGAGCCGGCCATTTTTGGATCCCACGCTTGCGCAACTTTTCAATTCGGACACCGAAGACGAAGAATTCGAAGGATTTACGAATGAAGAATAACTTCAGAAGGTGAGCGCTATGTTTATTTTGTGTGTTGTGACATTAACGTTCGAGCAACATTATGTTGCTATTTATTGCTCTACACCATTTTGAATTTTACTATGTTTGTGATTGCACATTTGCGTACATTTTGGGACAGAGTTGTTAGAACGCTGGTTTTCAATATATTATTAAAGTTTGACTGAACTATCTGACTGTTTTTTTGACATTCACTTTAGCGCAGCGTTTTTTTGACATTCACTTTAGCGCAGCGTAGGCGCGGCTTATAGTCCGGGGCGGCTTATTGGTGGACAAAATTATGAAATATGTAATTCATAGAAGGTGCGGCTAATAATCCGGTGCGCCTTATAGTGCGGAAAATACGGTACATAGAAACTAGTAATTAATGTAAATGAGTCAAATTAACTTTTAAAGGTTAGTACTATTAGTGGACCAGCAGCACGCACAATCATGTGTGCTTACGGACTGTATCCCTTGCAGACTGTATTGATATATATTGATATATAATGTAGGAACCAGAATATTAATAACAGAAAGAAACAACCCTTTTGTGTGAATGAGTGTAAATGGGAGAGGGAGGTTTTTTGGGTTGGTGCACTAATTGTAAGTGTATCTTGTGTTTTTTATGTTGATTTAATAAAAGAATAAAAAACAAAAAACGATACCGATAATTAAAAAAATTATACCGATAATTTCCGATATTACATTTTAACGCATTTATCGGCATCCCTAGTCAAAACATTCACCTTCTTTTCACACAATTGCTGCAAGCTCTCCATCATAAACAAATATCCCGTTTCATAACCGCTCCTTTTGGACAAATTCCTGCTCTTTAGGGGCGCCTTCACACCCCTTAATGACTAAAGCAGAGCCGCTGTAAATTACCCATTGGCCCACAGACACTGGACATCAGTCACTAGACTGACACGACTGTGCAGGGTTCAGAGGCCTTCCCACTGCACCCCCAACCCCCCTCCAAAAGAAAACGCCGCTGGTCAGAGCCACAAAAGGCTCCAAAACCACTGGTGAGTTTGTAACGCTGCCACTATTGGGGGGATCAGGTGTGCAGCTGCTGGTGTCATTCATGTGTCACATGTAAACACTCTTCCGTCTTGGACTTTTAGATTTCCTTAACCCCTAAAATGTTGTTATATCCCTTCACCTTTGTCTCCCAAACGCTGCTGTAAAAATATAATTTACACTACAGCCGCATTGTTTTAAACATGAAATCAATCCTACAAAACCAGTAAAGTTTTCACGTTGTGTAAATGGTAAATAAAAACAGAAAACAATGATTTGCAAATCCTTTTCAACCTATATTCAATTGAATAGACTGCAAAGACAAGATATTTAACATTCAAACTGGAAAACTTTGTTATTTTTTGCAAATATTAGCTCATTTGGAATGTGATGCCTGCAACATGTTTCCAAAAAGCTGGCAAAAGTGGCAAAAAAGACTGAAAGGAGTTGAAGAATGCTCCTCAAACACTTATTTGGAACTTCCCACAGGTGAACAGGCTAATTGGGAACAGGTGGGTGTCCTGATTGGGTATACAAGCAGCTTCCAAATGCTCAGTCATTCACAAACAAGTGAACAAATGCGTGAGCAAATTGTCCAACAGTTTAAGAACAACATTTCTCAACCAGCTATTGCAAGGAATTTAGGGATTTCACCATCTACGGTCCGTAATATCATCAAAAGGTTCAGAGAATCTGGAGAAATCCCTGCATGTAAGCGGCAATGCTCGTGACCTTCGGTCTCTCAGGTGGTACTGCATCAAAAAGCGACCTCATGTGTAAAGGATATCACCACATGGGCTCAGG